>NW_019417117.1:1524159-1535904 GCF_000390285.2 Anoplophora glabripennis
GAAGGGATGAGCTCGTGCGGCGAACCCTAAATCAGCGGCTGGAATAGCCAGGTTTCTTATTGAGTCGGCGCACTTCGCTCTCGGGTCTGACATATGATTATTATTACAAGACTATGAATATAACTTAACAACGATCATAACCGATTATGCACCGAGAGGTGACGATCACTTAACCATTATAAGATGCGTTTTACACGTTAAAAACGGAAACATATTCAGTATAAGAACATATAATTCTGTTAATACAATTGTTATATACAAATTCGGATACTAGTCTTTATACAACAAATCTTCCCTACTATACAACTGGAATATAAATTCTATAACACCTAAAGTTGTATATTGGTTATAAAAGTTTTAATATGCGCTATACACATTATTCTAAATAAACAGTTTAATAAGCCCATTTCTTTCAGTGAGGAAACTAAATTTTTGATATTAAATATATAAGATTAACAACTGAAACAAATCATGTACCTAATTATAAATATTTCTAGGAACTTAATTTACATCATAAGACTACATATTACTTCATTAATAAACGCGCAACCGCGAATAGAGCATCGAGTGCATAGTGTGAGGTGAGATTGTTCATTATACTTAGATGAAATGGAATTACTCACAATTTAATCGCTTGGAACCTTTATCAGAACTAGAAATATTGGCGATAGTTATCAAAATTTTGTAGACTGACTTGTAGAGTTGCATTAATTTGAAATATATAAAAATGCATTTATGTATTATTCATATTATACCTACAGCATTACTACGCCACAAATATTAAAATATGTGGTCTGCTAGACCGTTAGCAGAGTGTTCTAAAAAAATATGATAACACTACACCGAATGATCATGTGATTAATCTGATTGGTTGAGCTAAAACAAGTCAATATAAATTTCAGTCACACTTTCAGTCGTATATTTACATCGAATATAGAAAAAGGACATAAAAGACTAGAAGTAATAAATTTTAAAAAACTACAGTATAAGATACTATACAGTATAAGTACAGTATATAGTAAGAATAAAAAATATAGGTACACCTAAAAGCATATAATTTTGCATAATGTAATATGTTCAACCACTTACATTTTTTGTGTGCAAAAACTATTGCAAATATGTGAAAAATTTCAACAATTATTATGATGGTATGAAAAAGAATATATACATTTGTTGAAAATATCGATGATAGGTACATAAAACACTATACCTGTAAACATTATAAAACAATTAATAAATAACACAATTTCACCACAAAAATAATATTACAGTAAGGGAATGACGATGATGATTTTACTGAGATAGAGCAGTTTTACTAGAAATATTTCTTAAGTCATTTACAAATTGGTCTAATTATCTAGCCTTGAGGACCTCCACATTATTTCTTATATTATCACAGAAATGGCAGGCAAAATCGATTTATTAAATTAATGAGAGCGTCATTACTCGTCAGTTTTTGAGTTTTGATCTAATTAGTTGAAAACCTGTAGCGACTGGCTTGCGGTTAGATCGACACATGGTCAATAGCGTTTTCCATATCTCCAGGGACTAAATCAGCTTTATTGTTGGGTTTTTAGTAGTGGCAAATAACTTGAGGCAAAACACGTATTGTTTGCTTAGTATTGGTTAGAATAGTTAGATAATACAAACAAAACTACCGATTGCAGAGTATTTATAAATACTTACACTACAAAAATGTTTGGTTATAATGAAAATCAAAATGTATTTAAGACAAATCTTGAGACAAAATGTCATTCAACATAACTTTTTACACATGTACCTATGTAAATTTTAATTTGCTCAAATCACAAAGTCGAAGGGTATAAAAAATTAATGGTTAATGTTTAATGATTTATTTGAAATAAATACTATAAAAAATATGACAAGATATACGTACAATGATAAATGAAAAATCATGTAATACCAAATTAACGAATTCCAGTAAGCTGGGTAATAGGTACAGTATAATCTTTTTTTTACCAAATACAGATGATGCAACAAGGAAAGGCATAATAATTATATTTTAATAAAGAACACATGCCATTAGCATTGTACACTGCAAAAAAATTTAAAATATTTTGGGGTGATGCTTACCCTTGCTTGGGGGTGAAAGTGGCGGAGTCAAAAATACCAGCAAAGAATGTCCCCCTTTAATCTAAAATCGACGGGTCTGAGCGTTTTTATACAATCTTGACGCAGTTCCTGAAAATGGCTCTGTTTCGTTTTCATTTGGCCACCCTGTATATAAGTGCCATATATAATTTTATCCAACACTTTCATAGAATTTCGTTTTAATAATAAATAAAAGTTCTTAAAAACTTAAAATTTCAAGTTGTCAACTTCAGAAAAAGTAATTTAACGAAATGAATGTATTTTTAAATATTACACAGGATGCGAGTGTCAACCTAAATTGTGTCTGTAACAAAGGGTTGTCAGTAAAAAAACATTTTTTTTTTTAGATGAAATCACGTTGAAATCCTAATACCAAGACTGAGAAATTGAAAATGTGGAAATTCCATCTGAAATTTTAGAAAAAGCTAATGCGGCTACTGCAGGCATCATGCCGGAGAAATCAAAATCTATATACAACAAAGAACTGAAGGAATTTCAAGATTGGAAAATCAAAGAAGGGGTGAGAGGCGTAAGTGAAGATGTCTTGCTGGCTTATTTTTACAATTTAAGTGAGAAATTAGCTCCATCCACATTGTGGACTAAATATTCCATGTTGAAGTCAACATTGACAGTTTACAAGAACATTGAAATTTCTAAATTCGGAAGACTAATGGCATTTCTAAAGTGTAAGCACAAACACTTTCAACCAAAAAAATCCAAGGTCTTAGAAAGAGAACAAATCGAACAATTTTTACGTGAAGCCCTAGACGAAAATTATCTTATGAATAAGGTAGGTTCTACTGAATAGTTTAACTGAGTTATATTTATTAAATTTGTTGTTTCTAGGTGGCGTTAATATTAGGAGTTTAGCATAGACAATATAAAGGACAAAGGGCAATATATCCACATCATGATTTCAAATATTAAAAGGAACAAACCAAGAAGCTTCGCTGTGTTAAATGGAGGATTTTGTGTTAATCCAATTGAATTAATTAGAAAACATTCTAAGCTAAGGCCTCAAAATGTGCAGCATAAAAGGTTCTTTTGCAATTTTCAAAAAGGAAAATGCACACGTCAATGTGTTGGTATTAATAAGCTATCAAAAATCACTAATGTTGTTGCGCGATTTTTGGGCTTGACAAATTCTAAACTCTCTTGGCCAATGCTGGAGAGTATATACAACACTCAAACGCCATGGTGGATGGAAGTCTTCTACCGTGGCAGAAGGTTATATAGAAGAGTCAATTTCCAGCAAAATTAATATTGCTAAAAGGATACAAGGGATGCAGATTCATGAAGCAAGCACAAGCAAAGGGGCAACTTGTTCTATAAATTTACCAAAATCACAAAATGATTCCAATAATCCTTTGACATCAAATTACGGCTTTACCATAAATGTCAATGTTAATATTAATAAGTAGGTAGATTGTAAGTTTGTAGCATTTTAGGTCATTTGTTGACTTATTACTGTTTCAAATTGGTTTTCTATTAAAAATTAGAAAAATAAACCAAACATTTTTATTTTTATGATTTCTATAAGTCACTAGTGGGTTATAAGTCATTATGACTTATAACTCACTAGTGACTTATAGACCACATATATTGAAATGAACACACTGTATCTCAAGACACGACACCGAGTACTAGCAGAGAAAAATTCATGAAATTATAATGTAGACAATAAGAAAGACATAAATTACTTTTAAAGAAAAATAAAAATCTCATTTCATAGTTATTTCATATCAAAATGAAAATAGTATCATTCAAAATTTAACTAATACATTTTAATTGAGAAGCATATCGGAAAAAAGAAAGTTTAAGATCGAAGTGGAAGCAAGAAAGCAAAAGAAAATGCCACAAGAGTGGCCAATTTAACAATTTTACAATTAAATAAACGTTAAATAATTTAGTACAAAAGAAAATTCAAATATTATAGTATCAGAAAAAACACAGGCTAGAAGTTTATTATAAAAATTTTCAAGCACAATGTCATATAAAAATTACTTGTAAATTAGTTTTAAGATGTATAAAATTTACTACGCAGTTACAAAATACAAATTACGCCGTAATTTAATTAAAATAAAATTACATCGCAATATGTTGGAGAAAGTGCGCAGTTAGAAAACAATATCATGGATACAAGTGACCAATAACAAAAGGACAAATCAGAAAATTTACCTTGTAACGGAAAACAACAGAGCATCGTTGGGAAGTAAACAAGTTGGAAGAGAAACAAGTTGGTCCCAGACACAGGTGAGGGGTGCATGTTATCCCGTAGCTCCCCAAATAACATCGTAGAAAACGAGGGAACAACCAACTCACACACAAAAACCATCTTCAAGAGACGAGTACAGCTGTCAAACCACGACTAAAAGTGAGGTTAGAGTGACGATTGAACATTCCAATGCAGAGATTATGGAAACGTAAGTCCAGTTGCCTAAGCATATTCTCCAAAACATAAATTAAAGTGTTGCGAATTCGAAGTAAAAACATTTTGTGAAATTGAAAACTTCATTTCAAACCATAGACAATGTCAGTGGATAAAAATTAAAATGATATTTTTGAACATTTCATAGTATAAGGATTAGTTTAGTTTCTGTGTTCTTAATATAAGTGAGTTTGTTTCGTAAAACATTTAAAACAGTATTAATTGGTTAACCAAACATTTTCTAAATCATGTTAGGTAGAGTTAAGAAATTTATCAGTTATTAAGTCATGTAAAAGTCCATAACAAATCTAGTTTCTGTGTTTCTTAAAATATTGTTCGAAATTTAAAGATGAATAATTAATAAATATCATATTGTGAAAATCGTTAAAAATTGCTTTCATTCAGTGCTACTTACTCAAATCAATAGTGATAGTAAATTTAAATAATATTGAACCGCTTCTCTGAGGTAAGAACTCATGCTGGTAATTTGAATAAGTGTTTTTTTTTTGGGGGACAGTGTAGCATTGATAACTAAACATTCCTATCTACACTGTAATAAAATGTACACTGTTAATGTTATTCATGCAAGGTAAAGCTGCCGGAGGAGAGATTAGCAAAACCAAGGTAAGAAAGTACAATTCGTTCAAATTTGTCATTGTTATTGCTTAATCTATCATGAGAACCTACATCCAATAAAAAAATTTGATTTCATCACACACAAATTACATTCTACACAACAAAAGGCGTTCAAACGAATATTTAATCATTACACATTACAAAAATCATATACTTTCTATACTACATAACAAATACATAATAAACAAAATACACTAAAATAAGAATTACGCACAAATTACACAAAAAATTAAAAATAAATATTAAAATAATAATATATTATTCCTTTAAAACCAAAGAAATTATAATATCATTATATACAAGTGTTGAATAAAAAAATATTTAGAGATAATTCATTTTTTTACCAATTTAGAATAAGGTAAGACAAAATTATTGATCTCTCTTTCATATTGCAGTTAATATGCAATCAGCTTTAAAAATGCATTACCTACTACAGTTTCTTAGAATATTTACGAATTTGGTTTTGGGGAAATCCCGGTGAGAAATACGATCTAAACAAAACAGCAGGGACACCAAAAACATTAGTCACAGCGGACATAATATACAATAATACATTCTTCTCTAATAGGAAAGGATTTATTGGCCTGTAAAATTCCCCGACCGGATTGGGTGGTTCGGGTACCCGTTTCGGAAAGGAACCATCGAGATTTGGCAGCCAGATAGAGGGGAGACCTGGTCATACTTGATTTCTACCAACAAATGCCGGTGGGTGGAGATTAGAAACTAATTCCTAAACAAAAATGGTGGCCTAATATATGGTCATTGCGTGACGCTAATGTAATTATTAATTTAGTCGTAGGGAGGGAGGCGGTTGCGAACACCGCCGTGGGTGGTGGCGACGGTGCGGGGGGGTATCGGAAGGACGGCGAATTCTCTTTGAATATTGGGCGAGCAGGAATATAGATTTGTTCATTATGTTATAAATAAAATATACAGTATTCCTCATAAACTCTATATGTTAGATTAATTTTTTAGAAAAGATCAAATGCCTACACTGAAAGAAGGTGCTTTTTAGCATTATAAATAACATTTATGTTGTTTTCGTGTATTTTTATTGTATTTTGATATTTTAAATCGCATTATCTAAGTATAATATTTTTATACATACATTTATACGCATTTGGATGTTGTTACCTCATAAATATTAGTTTAAACATAACCTTTATTTAAAAATTTCGACTTCGGTATATACAGGGTGATTTAGTATATTTTGACCCCCTCCTTTACTTTTTTGTTTTAAGAGTTATAAAAAAATGTGAAATACAAAAGTAGCACGATTTTTTATGAATTTTTCGAAAATGATATTTGAAAAACAAATAAAGTCCAAACAAAATGGCCGCGGATGTTAACTTTGTTAATTTAAATGGAACAGCCTGTATATTTTTTCATATTTCTATAGAACGTTCTCTGTCGAGCATAGTCATATAGGGTTTGTTGGGTCCATCTCTAACAATAAGCGAGAGACTATTAAAAAAAAGAAAATAAGGTTTTTTATTAAGAAAATGAGATATCTTGTAATTGTTAGACTTCTTTGAAGCATTTCAGTCTTTTTTTCAGTTACGTAAAGATTTACAAATTTAATTGTAATATATTGTAATAGAATGAGTTGGGGCAAAGATTTTAAAATATCAAATATCAAAATTTGGGAAAAAATTGGTAAAATTGATTTTAAAGAAATAAATTATAAGTTGAATAAGTGTGAACAATGGGAGTACAATAGATGGTTGAAATTGAGAAAGAAAGGATAAAATAAATAAAAAATAGTATATGATCAATTAAAAATTTTCGTAAAAAATGAATTTCAAACAAAATTTAAAGAAATATAATGTATATTCGAAATGTGATTGGTAATAAAAATTTGGATTACTAGAAGAAGGTGATTTAGAAAAAATAGTGGGACATGAAAAGAAAAAGAGTAAGGTAACTAAAAAAAAATAATAATAAATTTGGGCGTTGATGTAAGTAGGTATGTAACTGATTTATGGCTTGTAATTGTTTTGTTTTTTCAAATGTAAATCTAGTCTAAATCTTAAAAATTATTATTTTGTATGCCCTATTAGAAACCGATGATGTTAAGTTTTACATAAGATGGAGGAACAGAAGGTTAACGGTGACAAAGAAGAGCATGGATATAAAGTCAATCAACCAGAGGAAATATAATTAGATGGAAAGAAGCTCAACCTTCAGGGGATGCTTCATTCTTATGGTGGAAGAGTTATAGTGCAAATTCTCATGTAATACAAGAAAATACGGGTGCATCGTTGCTAAGAAAATAAACTGCACAGTTTTTGGAGCGATTTGTCATCATTTTTAATATTTAAGTGTATGTTTTATGTTTACATTAGAACCTTAGCTTGTAATTACAGTTCTACAATAAAATTTCTGAAAACTTAATGTCATATTATGTTTTTAACTCATACAGAGTATACAATAGTGCAATACATTTATTATTATAAAACTTATAACCAGTACTAGATGTTCTAATAACGAAATGGAACACTTTAATAAAGTTATTGCTATTATTTCGTAAAGGGTATAAAAAACGTTGTATACTAGTTACACAATCATTTAATAAAGAATAAGGTTTATAGTCACTATACAACTGTGCTAGCAGTACGCGTTTTATATCCAATAATCACCTGTTTAACTCTCACATATAGTATACAATGGTCTTATAATGGCTTATAGAATTCTAATAAAGAATAAAGCGCATTTCTTTCAGTGTAAGTGCACCAAATACGAGTTTATCTGCATAATTTATTTAACGGGTGCCTATATTTGACTGAAAGTACACAATTTTAGTTCAAATATTGTCACAAATGAGTAAAATGATCAAAATGCTTCATATTGAGCGAAAAATGTACCTACTTAATAATTACACAAACTGAATTATAGTACAAATTCGATAATAAATGAGTATTCTAAATTTTAACTGTCCTTCATATAACATCAGTTATAAATGTAAAATTGCAGGTAAATTACATTACGTTTACTAACAACACTTGGATTGATCTGTTATAAGTGTAAAATTACATTTAAGTACCTAAGTTAAATTTTCAGCTTCTTCCCCGTCTAGTGAAGAATATTATTAAATAAAAGTGAATTAAATTTTCGATTTAATGAGAATCAGTGGCGGTTTTACCATAAGAGCTGCGGAGCTGCAGAACACATAAAATTTTATGTATTTAATCATTAAATATCAACAAAATATTTAAAGAATCCAAATGTACTCGCGCTAAAATAAATCTAGGAGCTTATATTATTATTTATTGCGACGCGAGCTACGCTCCTTAATATATGCAACCTCATATACACAATGTGTGGACANTAATTACAATTATATCTGTAACCTAAATGTAAAATTACATTAATTAAGAAGTAATTTTTCCTTTAACGTTGCATTAAAATTTAGATTTCCACAAATTAAAGTAATAAATACTAAACTTAACTTTTCAAATTATATTTGTATAATTACATATAAATCTGTAACATAAATGTAAAATTACATCAAGCAAAGAATATTTTTACCTTCAACGTTAAATTAAAATGTAAATTTCTACAAATTAAAACTGATAAGTGTCCAACTTGGTGTAATTACAATTATATCTGTAACCTAAATGTAAAATTACATTAATTAAGAAGTAATTTTTCCTTTAACGTTGCATTAAAATTTAGATTTCCACAAATTAAAGTAATAAATACTAAACTTAACTTTTCAAATTATATCTGTATAATTACATATAAATCTGTAACATAAATGTAAAATTACATTAATTAAGACGTAATTTTACCTCAGCGTTGCATTACAATGTATATTTCTACAAATTAAAGGTAATAAATATTAAACCTAACGTTTTAAGTTATATTTGTGTAATTGCATATAAATGTAAAATGACGTCAACTGAGAAATATTTTTTAAATTAATTAAATTTAAATCAACGTTGAGGTAAAACGTAATTTAAATGTATTTGTATAATTACGTTTAGGTCTGTAACATAAATAAATGTAAAATTACACCAACGAAGAATATTTTTACGATGTAAATTTCTACACACTGATAAATATTAAACTACTTGTAGTAATATTTGTGCTATTACCTTTAAATTTATAACGCATGTGTAAAATTACAGGAAGTATTTTTATTTTCAACGATAAATTGAAATGTAGGTACTTAACTTTTTCAAAATTACAACTGACTAGTACCACAAATTTAACTGTTCCAACATTTAAAACTGTAAATACTCATTAGCCAACTAATATTTTTACATTCATCATTCAATTTAAATGTAATTTTCTACAAACCAAAACTGATACGTATTAAAATTAATTTAAAATTACATTTGTTTAATTACATTTATACCCTGTCTGTAACAAAAATGTAAAATTACATAAGCTAAGCAGTATTTTTACTTTCAGCTATAAACTAACATGTAATTTTCTAAAAACTGGAACTAGGTATTAAAGCTAACTGAATATTAGATTGAAATCAATTTTTTAAGTACTTAAATAAATTTATAGGATTTATTTTATGTGGCATCAGCGAATTTCCTTTAGATAATGACTATGTGGACTACCTAGAGGTTAAATCAGGCTATACCCACCATGATTCTACTTATTTATATATAAAACACAATAATTACAGCAATATTTGTCTTTAATATAAGAGCACGCAGCTTAATTGAAAAGGACATTTCGTTTAATCATAATTTTTGTATGAAGCTGGTAAATTACAGCAGAAGGCTGGGATTTATCTGTGCACAATTAATAACTTCTGTTCGCTAATATCTTCGTGTAATAAATAATTTAATTATTTTAACAATTAATAAAATATCGATACTGTAATCTATTCTTATACAATCTTTTATTATCCCTTATTAAATCTTTTATTGAAAAGTCCTGCCTGTAAGATTAATTTTGAATCTATATAGTACTGTTCAATTTTTTAGCCGATTGATACGGTTCTATTATTAACTGCTTATTATTGTTGATAGCTACACTCATAAAAATGTTATGTACAATTACTCAATAGATTGTTGGTTAATTTGACGCCATGGGTTAATGCACAATCACCTTATACAGTAATGTAATAATATAAAATTTTCTTACAAATAAGGTAGTTTCACATTAACACTACGTTAAAATTTAAAGGATACGAGCGAGAGGACATTACAGCGTGTCCAAATATTCCGTATATGTGGAACTGTCACAATTTTCTGCAATCAGAATAAGCAAATTTAACTAAACTTACCTCGATCCTAACTTATTCCGTTAGAGGCCATCAAAGTTGACAAAACATTTTTTTTTCAAATAACCGCGTAATATTTTATTGAAATTTGATTATACTAACACTTATGACTTTTTCTCTGTCTTAAAGATGATAAATACTTTTGCCCCCTTTAAAATTTTATATTTGTAATAGGTTTGGTAACAGATTTGATTAATCACTTATTTTTATAAGATCGTTATTAGTTTTCGATTTCAAACTAAAAAAAATATCAACTTCATTTCAAAAGTAATTTATTTGATAACAGAAACTAAATAACATATTCTAATTTACATGAACTTGTAATAGATTCTCTTATATGAACTGTTCAGTACAACTGATGCAAAGTGAAAATCACTTTTTGTATCGTACCTTTTTTTGATAAAACCATAGTAGGCCACTATTGGTTATACTCATTATTTTTACGAATTGTCATTAATAAATCAATATCATTGATTTTAGATATTTTAAGACAAAATATTGATACAATTTTGGCGAATAAACTGATGATATTCACTGCAAAAAAATGTCACTCATATTTCAATGAATTTTACTCAATATTGCATCAATTTCTGTCCACACATGATTGAGTGAAATTTTCACAAACTGAGTGAAACTATTGCATCAGAAATGAGTGAGTTTTACTCAAATCCGAGTTAAATATCAATTATTGTGTGACTTTTGACTCTATTCTCTCTTCTAATAAAAGCAATTTAGAGTTGACTTTTTCTCTAATATGATTTAAATTTAACTTTTATTCAGTAATTTTTTACACAGACTTGGTTTATATTCTCTTTAAATTTTAATTTAAATATCATTGCATGCAGTGGCGGTTTTACCATAAGAGCTGCGCAGCTGCAGAACACATAAAATTGTATGTATTTAATCATATTAAATATCAACAAAATATTTAAAGAATCCAAATATACTCGCGCTAAAATAAATCTAGGAGCTTATATTATTATTTATTTCGACGCGAGCTACGCTCCTTAATATATGCAACCTCATATACAAAATGTGTGCACAGCGAACAGTTAGATGCGTGTTTTTATTGGCTAATCCGGCACGTGACCCAGTACACTTTTATATGGGCTTATGGCTGCAACAACGACAGCCACTGTTGCAGTAAATATTTCCTACGTGGTATGTGGTGGTTTATTTCTGGGAGCGGCACGTGTGAATATTTTCGTTTAGGCGTCTACGGATATTATAGTTATTAAAATGAATAGCGTTTCGTTTTTACAAAAAACTTTATTTGGTTCTCTTCCTTATGAGGATAAACTAAAAATAAAAGAATTAGGTAGGC
>NW_019417117.1:1539179-1566413 GCF_000390285.2 Anoplophora glabripennis
CAACCCTGATGTGTTTCGTGGACTCATAAATTTTAGTGCAGATCTTGACGACATATTAAAAGAACATCTAGCCACATAGGTATGACCGGGATTTTCTGTGATTGTACCGGGAATTAGCTGTATGGTCCCGGATTTCGGATTTGCACGTATAACTCCCGGAATATAATATAATGTACATATATATAAAAAAAGATAAAGAAAAAATCATAACACGGCGAGGAAAATTAAAATTCGTTGAATCGTTGGTAAACTTCACAAATGATTTTTTTGTTTATAAACAATATTCAATAATTTAATAAAATATATTTAGTTTATTCCAATTTATTTATACCGTCAGTAGGTAATTCGTGAATAGATATTTCAAAAAGGTATCAATTTCAAAAATCGTTCGTGTGAAAATCTGTATTTTTGTATAAATTGATTGTTTCTTGAAATTCAGAAGTGCCAGGAAAACGCGTGACTTTGAAAATTTTAAAATTTTTCGCCTGCGGCGCCATTTAGAAACTTAATATCCCGGAATTCAATTCAACAAACGTAACAACCCTAAGCAGAACACATTCAATCAATGTTCAGGGCCGCCACTGATTGTATGAAAGTCATAAACTACTATTCACTTACTCACACCGATTTTTGTACAGAGTTCTAGAGTTTTGAGAAAAAAACTATCATAAAAGATATTCGAATCGTCCAATCCTAACTCATCATACTTTCAGAAACATTGAAAGACATCTTTGAAAGCTGACAATTTTAAAAATGACAGAGATACTCCCGAACGTCTTCGCCAAGCTAGAACAAAATTCCATAAATTCACTAAACTAAACTTCATTTTTATTAGAAAAATAACGTAATATCTACTAATAACACCTTCAGTGCTAGTATTTCAGCCACCAATGTTACCAGATGCGAGTCTAACAGAACAAAATGTTTATTAATGAATTTGACAGTTTAAAATATATTTTTTTAAATTCATCATTGCCGATATGTGTTGTTCAAATGTTAATAAAGTCACATGCGAACAAGTTTGCTTCGTTGATATGACTAATACTCAACGAAATCCAAACAAAGGAGTAGCGAACTTTAACGCTCACATTTTTAGCAACTGCAAGGCATTTTCAATGTAATCAAACCGCAGGATGGTGATCGTGCCCCGCCAAATTAGCATATACAAGTTTGTTAAATATGTATTTATTCTATTAATCATAATAATGATTTATCTATAATACATATATGCAGTACGAAGCCGCTGAACTTAATACAATTCAATAATGGCGATTGCAAAAGTCATTCGTGTGACGTGTCACGGAGCTGACAATGGAAGTTTCGCTGAGAACGGACAATAATTCGTAGGGCTTGCCAACAAGTCACAAGGACAGTTTTACAAACAGGGTGATTCAGTTTATTCAGTTGATTCGGAAATTTCTTTAAAAAAATTGTCTGAAATATTTAACACACTCGTACATTATAATACATTCCTACTTGCAAACAGTATGTTTGTTGCAATGGTTTTCACTCAAATAGTTACGTTGCAATCGATGGTGTCTCTCAAGGATCCAACTTAGGGCCCCTGTTGCTTCTAATTTGTATAATGATTTATGTGATGCTCTGTACTGTAAGAGATTTACGTTAACTGATCTAAAATTATATGCTCTATCACCAACTTAAAATATTATACCATGTTACAGAATGAGATTAATTTTTGCAGGATAAATCACCTGTATTTAAATATTGCATAGTGCAAAATCATAATCAAATGTAAATCTTGCAATATCCTTATTATATTGTTAACACTAATAAGAGCGACCCAAATCTTTTAGTAAGCTGTAATAGCAGCCTATAATAGACAGATAGAATTTACTGACTGTGTTTTATCAATATTTTATATACAGGCTGTTGCAAATTCGCTTCTCACTACAGGGATCTCGGAAACGGTAAGAGCTACGAAGTAACTTAAATGGACGCAAAGTTGCGTAATCAGGGGACCGACAATATGCCTCTAAAAAATCAAAGATGGATGGATTTCACAGGGTCTAATTACACTGACAGTGTACGGTAATTCAATAAACAAAGAAATCTAAATAAAAAATTTAGATAAATTTGGAACGGATACACTGAAGATGAATTTTTCGAGACAAAACGCCTGAATCTGGTTAGGGCTGGGGCAGTACAGTATCGGGGCTTGCAGAAAATGTAATGAAATTTCCAGGGTCGTATTTAAAAAAATGAAGTTAGTGATGGTCCTGGAGAGACGAAACGTTACATATAAAAATTAATTATGCCATTCGATAGAGGGCAAAAAGTGGCCATGAGAAAGTATTCTTCTTTTTTCAATATCTCCTCAAACAAGGCTGAATTTAAACAAAAACGGATTTCCAAAATTTCGTTTTTTTTTCAAATATTTCGAAAACTAATTATGCTAGCCTTTATTTTTTAGAGGCATAATGTTGGTCCCCTGATTACGCAACTTTGCTCCCATTTAAGCTACTTCGTACCTCTTACCGTTTCCGAGATCCCTGTAGTGAGAAGCGAATTTGTAATAGCCTGTATATTTAAGATTGTATAAAGGAAACAGACAAGGTCTAAGTAGTCAAAGTAAATCATGATGAGGGGAAAGACTTTTTTTACTCTTATCTACTAGGGCAAATTTAAAGAATACTCCGTTTCACCATAATTTGTAAACAACTATATCACAAATAATGTAATCATATAAATTGTTACTTTATTACAGTAGAATTTAATAATATCGTCTTATTGATTTCTTCATTTTATGTGTTTTACCACACATTCGTGTTTTTTTTCCTTGAAACCCTATAGGAAGAGTTTGAACCCTATACAGGAAGAGTTTGAAACCCCATACAAAGAGCTTAAACCCGATAGGAAGGGTGTTTTTGTTACATGTGTGGCTTTTGCGCCTTTATTATATTCGTGCTATTACCTTAGTTCTGTCACATATACAGACGTGTTTATTATTGAGCGTGATACCATCCTTGTTATGAAGAATTTTGTCCAAAACAAATTACAAGGTTCAGATATGTGTTAAAAATTGAAATTGTGATTTAATTTTATTTGTTCGCTGCAAACTAAACTCTGGATACCATCATATTACTTGGAATTGTTTGGCCATAGTTTTCAAAATAAACATGTTCTATTAATGGATATTCTATTGATGCGACGTACTTAATTAGGTATAAAAAAAATGTGTTGACATAAATGTTCACTTATTTAAACATTATTTTTATGACTAACGAAATTGATGATTTTGTTGAGTTGATTTAATTACATTTTTTTATATTACTCCTAAGTTCAAGTAAAATTTATGGACACTATCTGTAATATAATGCTAATGCTTGTAAAATTGGTTAGATAGACATACCTAAATATTAATTAATCTAATTATCTAATAATGATTAGATGTATGTTTTTTTGTTGATTTTTTACTTATTGGAATTTTGATTTTAAAGATGCTAAGCTAATAATTGCTATTTTTTATATAGATACTCCCTGTTTTTCCGTTTCAAATAAAGGTATAGGTAATCCTTCTTACATTTTGAATATAAAAACATTATTTAATAAATTATAACAAGCAAAGCCTGAAGCAAATGTACCTAATTGTATTCACAATCTTCCGTTGACCCCATTGGCTAATTTAAAGGATGAATGTTCAAAAAACTTGTAAACCTTGTTTTTTAAAACTCTCCTTAAAAAAAATGGAAGGGGGGTGTTATCTGGTGACTTTTCTGGCCACTGAGTAGGTCAACCATAGGTTTCTCCTTTTCTGAAAAGGCACATTCTCCAGAAGTGCACGAAGTTCTTCTTGTAGGAAATTTAGGTAACTCACACTGTTCAATGTATGTTCATAAAAATAAAGCGCAATTAAGTAAATGCCTACCGATGATATGGACTGGTTTTACAATGTGGGGATTTTAAATGGACCAGTAGTGTCCGTTGCGTCTGTTTGGCAAATCATTACTGACAAATCGACTTTCGTCCGTCCAAAGAACGTACCGAAAAAAGTTCTAATCAACATTTTCTACATTTACTACAATTTGAGCTATAAAATTAAGTCTGTTTTCAATGTGACGCTCAGGCAAGTACTCCAAATTGTGAATTTTGTAGTCATGATACCCATTGGTATAGGCTAGCCTGCCGTATAGAATTTCGTGGATCTTATTCGAAATACTGTAACAGTCCTGTATTACCATTGTTTCTTACCCTTCGGTCAACTATTTGATTTTTCCGAACAGAAAATGCATCTTCATTTCGTCGCAAGGTCATCTCTAATCTTGTAAAGGTTTTATGATCAAGAATGAGGCGCTCTGGATACCTTTCTCGATATAACTCTACAGCTCTTCTTGAATTTTTTTGTGGCTCGCCGTAAATTAGCAACATATCAACTTGTCCTGAATGAAAAAACATTTTGTAAGCACAAAAGTTATACGTTTGTCGTTCGTATTGAGTAACGACAAGTATTTTGTGACATTTATGGACTTTAAACAACGAACATTCAATTATTTTCCGACGACTACTCGATACTTCCACCGCTAATGTGATTTTTTGGTGGTATTTCTTTTGAGAATCTTTATAGAACGATATTGCTTTTAACTTTTAAACGGAAAGTAATACAGTAAAATTTCTCTGATAAAACTTTATTAGGAAAAAGAGAGCTTTTTAACGGCAAAAAAAAATTGGATATGTGTCTGGAAAAAATATAATTGATGACGTCATTAGTCGTTTCTGTCAAATTCCAAAGATAATACTTTCTATTGAAAATGGAGCTTACCTCATCCCATTTTAGCACAACCGGGTCAATCTGTTCCATTGAGTGAAAAAAATTGGGTCTAAAACGAAAAAAACAAAAATTTAATTTTTACTTCAACTTCAATCGTGAATAACTTGAAGGAGTAAATTTATGCAAAAATGTTAAGAGACCTTTTTTGTACAGCATTAAATTTCCTTTGAAAATCTGTATTGTTCTTTTTCAGATATTAATTTGTTCGTTATTTACAAAATTCCAAAGTTAAAAAGTCAAATCCAAAAAAAACATCAATTTCAAGGCTTGATTACATGGAAACGGCTCGTCTGCCGAAAATTTTCAATCACACCTTTTTTCTAGGGCATTCAATTTCCTTTAAAAATATATGTAGATAATTTTTTTTACCTCGATGGTTTGGCAGTTTTGACGCAAAAATGGGATCAAGAACAAAAAATCGAAACTAGCGAACTCTTAAAACTAATATTAAGGGCTCAAACTCTCACGATATTTATTTTTTCGTCATTCTGAATGATATTCTCGGTATTCGCTGTGAGCTTCGCTGGTATCGCCACCTAGCGGTTTTATAGCTACAACTTTTGTCGGAAATTTAAAGTGACATAGTACTGAAAGTGTATATGCCAAATACAAATGATAGTTAATACTTTTTATTTAATTAACGTAACAAGGAAGTTATTAGATCGTAATTTATGAATAATATCACTAAGTAAACAATTTTATTCATTATAATTATTATTTTTAAGATTTTGCACTTCATTTTGTGATTATGTTGACTGCGAATATTAGAATAGGAGAATTTTCCCTCCAAAATTTAATTATACTTGCAATAAATAAACAAATGATTAAAAATATGGTCTAAATAGCAATGTTTTTTATTTATTTATTTATTTTTCTAATTTTGGAAAAATGAGTATTTCAATCAAACAGTGATCAAATGACTACTACAAATTACATGACTTTTTTTAGGTAACCATCCTGGCCCATAATTAAATGCTCTACCTACAACAACATAAAATTTTAATTATTATTTAGATAGATTTTAAACATTAATTCAATGTCAATTTTAAAATTGAAGGTTATATTTACTTACTTTTTTCTAATTGCATCAATCCATTTTTGTCGTTGACCCAGTTTATGAGTAGCTTTAGGGAATTTGTAAAATACAGAGCCACTATTGTAACTGGAATTTTTATAATCTTTGATACAACAAATTGTGTGTCCCATTTAAAAATATCCTTATGCAGAAGATTTTTAAATTTCCGACCTAAGTTCACTAAGTTGACGCTACTGGCGCTCACAAATGTTTGACTATCCCCTCTACCTACTTGCTCACAGCGAATATCTTTCAAAAAAAATATATTGTCAATTTTTTTGGCCCAGTCTAATAAACATAAATATCTACTAAATCATTAAATAATATTGCAAACCTTTAAACGAATTATTTCCGTTTTCTGTTTGCAATAGATAAAGATTAAAACAAAATTCAACCACGAAAAATTAATCAAACCATTTCTGCGTTTCGAGGTGGCGTAGAAGACGATGATTACTTTTTAACACATCAATTGGGGCATATCAATACAGGTTGTTGTCACAACAGTCAGCTGCCCGTGGGATCACAACAATCGGTGTTTTTACCTTCGAATTCGCGGCAGAGATATATTGCAATTAACCAGACATGTAAATTGCATAAATCTAATAACCAATTAGAGGTGTTTAATTAGCAAAAGTATATACGCGCTCAGACCTTGATTTCTGTAATAATACTCATTTACGATGTTTTGTCTTACCTTTCCAGAATTACCAAGTATTAAATTTGAATTATTAAAGTCGCTTTGCATAATTTGTGACTAGAATTTGAAATTTAAATATCAGTTGCATAGCGTCGAATATTTTGAGGCCGCGGTATTAAAGGTCACCATTATCGTTTCATAATCGTGGATGGAGAATATTCACTAGGCAAAAAAATAATTATTGATATAGCATTTTTAAATATGTGTTAAAATACCGCCTTGAACAGTGATTTTATTGAAATAATTCCCCCACCTTATTAGGAAGTGTACAGAGTGAGCCAAATTCTACTATATTGGGTGGTTTAGATGTCATTCGATTATCGAGAAAAATTGAACGGCGAAAGCCGCATCTCGATGACTTGATTCGTTGAAGGGATACAGGGCGATTTTCTGTGTTGTACCTACTTACTATGTTTTATTTGTGAAAATATTTGATTTTAATAGAGAGGGATTTTACACATGTTTTTATGTAGAATCCAGTGGCGGACATTTTTTTATAACCCCGGTTTTTTAGTTATAACACTAACTTACACTTTTTTAAATGGAACACCCTACATATTTTTAGTTTTTTAAATCTACGTAAAATTTCCTTTTAAATGATGTATGGTAATGATATTTAGGTATACAAAACAAATCTGACAAGGAATAAATGCCAAAATTTGTTTTATTATTCAATTGTATCATAAATTCAGCAAAAAAGTTAAAGGAGCAGAAAAAAATTCCATTCCAAATTTTTTAGTGATTTTTGAAAGGTTGTATCTTCGTGAATAATGGTCGTATCGAGAAAAAAAAGAAGCATCTTGAAGCTTGAAAATTCTAGTTTTGAAATCTTGAGATGAAAAATGTTTTTGAGCGTCACTCTCGGCCCAATCAAAAGAAATAATGCGAGGCAAAATTTACCCTTCTTTCTCCGAACTTTCGTTACTAAAAAGATGTCGCACCTGTGTTCGTGGGAATAGAGGTATTTTTGAGCATTTACTCAAAAACGTGTTTTCAGTTGGTTTTTTAGTTTTACTCAAAAATCAGGATTTTTTCGAAAAATATAAGAGATTTGCAGACAATTGAAAGACCAATCCAAAAATGTCATGGCTGTTACCGTAAAGCAGTGACATAAAAAGTAAAAATATGCCACCGATGGCAGAGATACAGGGTGTATCTCTGCCATTGGAGCATGTAAATTTTAGGAAAAGCCCTCAGATTTTGGACAATGTTTTACCTACTAGTTTTTAAATTATTAAAAAAATTAAAAATATTTTTTCAGGTTTAACACCCTGTATACTCGTATGCATTCTGCTATACATATACCACATGATAAATAGTCACTCATTAATACAATATCGATTAGATCTGTTTATTTGTTCGATTACATACATAAAAAATTGTTTTTTTAACTTCTGACCAAAATTTTTAATGTGTTTATATCCTTAGTTGCATTTTATCTTGTATGTTTACTGTAAAGTTGTGTTTATTATATTTCACTGTAATTTGTATTGTATTCTTTCTGAAACTTAACCTGTTATTGGGTTTTGTCCCGTTGTCCCGTAATGGTAATTAAATAAAATAAATAATAAAGAGTAAAGCGCATTTCTTTCAGTGTAACTTCAGAATATGACGGAAATAACTACAGATCATTATTTTATGAACTTTATACAACAAAATTACAACTTTCAGTGGACTTTTTGTAACTTCATAATTTGTTTGTCTCATACTTTTGAATAATTTGTTTCATGCTTTTGAAAGTTCTGTATATGAGGAATAATCTTTTGTTTTATTCAAAATTCAGTCGATAAAGGTGAATTTTCCGATTTAAAACAAGGATAAATTTCGACCGCAGCGACTTAGTTTTCCACACATGGAATGTTAAAGTTCTTTAAAGGTATACAGGGTCGGAAAGTCTACATGGTTCATCGGCCGTTACGTGAGAGCGATAAAGTAAGTCATAGAAATCCGTGCGATAGAGAAAGATGGCTATAATGAAGGCGACTAATAGTCACCGCCCATTTCGCCCTTCCACAAATAAGAAGTGGATCTTATTTGTGGAAGGGCGAAATGGGCGGTGACTATTAGACCCCTTCATTATAGCCATCTTTCTCTATCGCACGGATTTCTAAGACTCTCTTTATCGCTCTCATGTAACGGCCGATGAACCATGGGGACTTTCCGACCCTGTAGACCATATTTATACAAATATTTTTGGATTTGTCTGATATAGGTTGATGAAACTTGGATAAGCGATTTAACTTTTTAAAAATACACAATTTGACGGTTTACAGAAAGCGTAAAATGTGCAAAATTAAATGCTAAACGTAACTTTATTTGCGTTAAGTAATCTTGGGTGTGGTGTCAAAATAATTAATAATCTAACGTGTAATTTTACAAAATTTTTATAAATATGTGTTACCTAACTATATTATTTATTTGATCCATTTATTATAGTTAATAGAAGTACATATCAGTTACTTTACAGTTAACTATTTGATAAATTCTCCTCCAGTATAAAATTTAAAAGGGGTTTCGGCAAATATTCCAATTATTCAAGGTTACGCAATGTTTATAGTAACAGCTTGAACAATGAACTACTCAGTGACTTGCAAAAATATTTTCTATTCACATCGTTGCTTAATTAGATGCTGAAAGTTCATTAGATTTGTGTATACACTTACAACCACGCATGGTGCGTGAGCAGGACAACATTAAAGAACTAAATCATTTAGTTCAGATAGTATATCAATATTTTACTTTATTTTACAGATATTAAACAAATGGTTTCTAAAAAAACAATTTGTACGTACCAGATCTTTGACTTTCTGAACGTGGAAGTCTTCAGTTGAAGACAAAGGCCTTTCTGGTCGAGGAGCATCTTCAATTGACTGACGATTACTTTTAAATCGCGAAAACCATCCTAACATTGCGACCCAGCCATAAGCTTGTTTCAAAAGTTAAAACATGTCCACCACTCTCTCGGTTTCGAAAATTCAATATCTATGTATGTTTTCAGCCACGAAAATTGAATAATTCCAAATATTTCGAATTTTCACCACCAAGAACGACGGTGACAACATTTTTAACATTAAAGCGATGTTTCGCATTGTATTAGCTAAGTCCTGTCCAAATTTGGTCAGTGCAACTCTCTCGGTTTCGAAAATACAGTACCTATGTATGTTTCAGCCACGAAAATTGAATAATTCCATATATTTCGAATTTTCACCATTAAGAACGGCTGTGACAACATTTTTCATAATAAGATCATGTTTCGTATCGTGTTAGCTGTATTCTGTCCAAATTTCGTTAGTGCTGCTCTCTCGGTTTGGAAAATTCAAAACCTATGTATATTTTCAGCCACAGAAATTGAATAATTTTAAATATATAGGTTATGTGCAACGCAATGCTGCCAACCGCATATCACTAATATCTCATTAGCGCGTAATTTAAAAAATTTGGTAATTTTCTGAACAGATCTCGTATAAACTTTTTTGGAAAACATTTTTTGTATTTGTTTGAATTAGCTTAGTACCTTTAAAATAGCGTAAAACATACTAGAAACACTAATAGAACATGCTTTTTAAATAGTCCATGATGTTCATAAAAATTTTATGTAAAATTAACCAACACATGTTACCGTCACATATATGCTATCTTATATTTTTTGCACTTTTATAAATCAATAAAAATGTAAATTTAGACGAATTTGAAAGCCAAATCTGCTGCTAAAATAATCGAAAATTAACTTTTCCGATGATTTTCAATTTTTGTTTGGGAAAATTGAATAAATTCTTCAGTGTCTTCTTATTTCAGTTTGTCTGCAAAACTTTCGAATTCATATGATTTAATCTCTAGTTTGATAATTTCTCCTGAAGAAGGGAGCGATATGTTTTCGAAACGTTGAAAACCTTAAACCAGCCTAGAACTTATTCAAACGGCTTTTTCCTCGGTTTTGAATTGATTCTCTTCAAAATCAAACGCTTTCTTTGAATGTCAGTGTTTACGGAACAGTAACCAAACATTGTTAATTTTTGTTGTGGATTTGACAAAACCTGACTCGCTACTCGAGAGTATCTCCCTTATATGCGCACCATATCTTTAAACATGAGGTGAATTGCCGGCACTCAATTTTATTGGATTGCTTATAATTAAATTAATTACGGATTCAGGGCACTTTGATGCCGAGTTTCTGTTCCGTCGTAAAACACGAAAAAAATCGATAGTAATTAAATGTTCATCCAACAGGTCAACCTCGAAATGCAGTTGGCCCATATTCCATGAATATCTAATTGTTGACGTAGACTATACACAGTGGCATAGCGGCAAATTGTCGCGCTGCGACTACAGACGTGGTGTTATGCATGAGTGGAGGATAAAACTAAAAAATAAGATGCCAAAATTAGACAGAAATTATATTCATTTAATATTGTTGCAACAGAATCATTTTCAAACGTCCTAAACAAATATTCCTTTCGAAAAATTATTTCATGTTCAGTAGAGAGAGCGGAGGAAAACATATACAGGGCAGCCCATCGAAAACGTACCGCACGGCATTACAGGGTAGTAATGAACTTTTCGGCAAAATCCAAAAACAGGTAAAGTTTGCTTTTGAGGGGGGACAACTTTTGGCGCAAAAAGCATAGCAAAATCTTCAACCCCCTAAGTGGGGGTGCCATCCCCCACATTTTTTTAAATGGGAATGGGGTCAAGTGGGGGGTCATTAGAAAGGGCTTTTAATTCTCTATACATCGATTCTTACTTTTTGAAAATCGATCCATTATTTTAGAAAATATGCAGCTTTGAAAATACGAACAATATTTTTGACGAGAAATGCGAAAATCGATTTAATTTTACTTCAAAACTTACGGTATTAGCTTGGTAAATTCCTTCAAAAGAATTCGCTGTTTTTTTTTTCTGATTTGCGAATTCTTTAGCCTGATTTTGGTGAGCAAAAAATTGTCCGCTTTTTGTTTCGTATTTAGATAGGCCACAAGAAGTTGCTAGATAACTGTCTTGTGACTTGTAGTTGAAGAGTACCAATACTGCCGAGTCTTTTAAATTGATTAATTATGGTGTACTCAATTCCAGAAAGAGTAGAAATTATTGAGCTTTTTTTCAAAAACAATGAATGCGGAAATCGGGTCGCCGAACTGTTCAACCAACGGCATCCTGAGAAACATGCGTCTGGAAAAATTGTTCGCGAATTGGTGGCCAAATTTCGCGAAACTGGCTCCGTTCATAACAAAAAGAGGCAGGTTGAAAATCCGGTACTAAATGAACCTACGGAAATAGCGGTATTGGGGCAAGTGGCAATGGATAGTACGCTGAGTACAATGCAATTGGCTACTGCGACAGGAGTGAGTCGTACAAGTGTCCAACGAATATTAAAAAAATACAAATTCCATCCTTATAAGATTCGGCTAGTGCAAGAGCTAAATGAAGACGATTTTGATCGTCGTTTGCAATTTTGCGAAATAATGACTGAACGAGCGATAAACGATAATTTCCTCTTTAATGTGTGTTTTTCGGACGAGTGTACGTTCTTCTTGAATGGTTTAGTGAATCGCCATAATTGTCGTTACTGGGCTGATACCAATCCAAGGATTTTCCATGAGACACACTCCCAACACCCCCAGAAGTTGAATGTATGGGCAGGTATTTTTGGAAATTCCATTGTAGGTCCTTTTTTCCTTCCTGGAAATTTGACAGGCGATATGTACTTGGATTTACTACAAAATGTCATCGACCCAGCTCTAACAAATATCATAGAGGACGACCCTGCTTACAATGAACACGAACTGATTTTCCAGCAAGACGGAGCTCCTCCACATTACTCGCTCAATGTGCGCAATTACCTAAATGAGACGTTTCCAGGACGCTGGATAGGACGAAGAGGTGCAATTGAGTGGCCCCCTCGGTCACCCGACTTAAATCCTTTAGATTTCTTTCTCTGGGGGCACATTAAAAGCAAAGTTTACAGCACTCCACCTGATACCTTGGAAGATCTGCGAGGACGAATCATTAATGTATGTCGCGAAGTAACACCGCAAGTGCTCCAGAATGTTCGACAACGGTTTGAAGACAACCTGTATCATTGTATGCAAGTTGGCGGACAACATTTTCAGCATTTACTTGACTAATACCGTAAGTTTTGAAGTAAAATTAAATCGATTTTCGCATTTCTCGTCAAAAATATTGTTCGTATTTTCAAAGCTGCATATTTTCTAAAATAATGAATCGATTTTCAAAAAGTAAGAATCGATGTATAGAGAATTAAAAGCCCTTTCTAATGACCCCCCACTTGACCCCCATTCCCATTTGAAAAAATTTAGGGGATAGCACCCCCACTTAGGGGGTTGAAGATTTTGATATGCTTTTTGAGCCAAAAGTTGTCCCCCTCAGAAATAAATTTGACCTGTTTTTGGATTTTGCCGAAAAGTTCTTTACTACCCTGTAATGCCTTGCGGTACGTTTTCGATGGGCTACCCTGTATACAGGGTGTCCCGGTTCCATTGATCATGACATGCATTCCATTAAATTTATTTCAATGTAATATTTTCCGTATTTTCGATAGGCGATAAAGTTTTATAAAAGAAAATATGTTTTTGCAAATTAAAGGTTCATACTCAAAGAATTCAACAAAACCTACAAATAAATTGTGAATACGTGTACGTGTAACAACAAAGACTTCTATACCTATTAGTTATGTGATATAACACATATACATTTAGCCTTCAGATTTTCTATTTAATATATTTGATCCAGTCATTACACCAATATTCCAAGGTAAGTGTTTGCGTCTATATATTTATTTATTTACATGTGTAATTATGTTCTCCCAACTACAACAATGTTGCTAACAGCACAGCTATTTATTTAATCAACGGAATAGATTTTACATATCTTGGGACGGTATAAACCTCAGAAGTTTATTTCTTCAAAACAGAGAATTGAAAGTAGGTATTACTTTAATAAAGAATTTCAATGGCTTCATAAATGTTAATTTTAGGCTGTTAGATGTTAATATTTAAATAAAGGACATTATTATAAAAAGGTAGTCCACAACTTTACATTAAAATTGTCAAAAGGGTGGTGGTATTCTTTTATTTAAACATGAAACCGTAGATTTTAAATGCGAATTAGCCACAAAATTTTGTTCTTACTAAAATTTGCAAAAGTTTATTTTTTTCATCGAATAGAAGGGGTAGGAGTAACAGTAGTAGCAACTCCTAGCATAACATTATTTTTTTAACGCTAAAATTGTTACTTTTGAAGAATTTTGAATTGCCGCACATCAACCAATAAGGCGAGTTTGCGATTATTGAAAATCTTGCACTGATGTCTGGTACACTAAAATTTTTAAATTACCCCATATACAAAAATCTATAGGACTTAAATCGGGTATTCCAGGAGACCAACGGTCTATCTAAAGACAATATTGTCGTTTTTTTAAACTAAAACGGACAGGAACTCCATTATCTTACATCTCTGTCACCTAGAGGTAGAATAAGTGATAGTATCTCTGCATGTCTTGTGTATCTTTTCCATGCCTTGATTTCGAAGAACAATGTTTGACTTCCTTTGATAAGATTTTTTAGAAAATCTTTGAATTTGTTTTAGTTAATTCAATATCTTTACAACAGAGTAAAAATGAATTTTCATCCAATTTAGGTGGCAGTAATTGTTTAGTTTGAATGGCCACCAAGACACGCATTCAGGGAAAACTGTTGGTGAAGAACTTAGACTAAAGCGTCTTGATTTTCTTCTGCCCATATGTGGTTATGATAATAATTATTACCAATTTTCTCGAAAAATTGTAAACAAGATCTCAGAATTCTGCCCAATCTTTCCCAGAATTCGTACTTCTTTCTGCCCTTTCTGTCAACTTTTACAAAAGTAAATCTTCGTGCATTCGTATTGTTTTACTAGGACCTGTTTTTTATTCAAAATAACCTCCAAGTTCGTAAGCACTTATCACTCTTTGACTTAATTTGGTGTACAATTTTATTAGGAATTTATTAAAAATGCCATTGAGATATCCTCCATCTTTGAGTTGTTGCGGTGTACAGACACCCAAGGTAGAGCCGCCAAGTTTTATGGTCAAACCTTGGTCTAAGCAAAAAACAGAATACCATAACGCTTAACCTTCTACTTCTAAATTAAATGCGGATTATTACCTATTTATGATTAATTCAATAACTAATAAATATGGCTTAGTTAATTTTCCGTACGGACAAAGACTGTTTTAATAATTTATTAAGTTGTTTGTTCTAGCAGAAACTGCATTCCGTAAAATACACTTTTTTTGCATGTTATTGTATTCAAAATGTGTATGTTACATGAAGGTTCTAAAATTCACTAACCACGTAACAAACAAATTATAATAATTATGTCCATAATAATACTAATACTGACCACAACTGTTATTTTTTCCTCGTTATTGGCTGTCATGGATATAATGTATTTAAGTCGAATAGGTAATACGTGAGTATAATTTTAATGTGATCAAAAGTAAGCATAATAATAACTTAATCTATAGTTGTGTATCCTAAATTTAACACCTGTTTTTTTTTGTTAAATAATAAACTTACCAATGGTGAAGGTACAATTATATTAATAAAAAATTAAAAGCTAATAAAAGTAAAAAGTTTAAATAGTAAAAATACCGACATTAAGAACTAGAATTTCGACGACACTGAATATTTTAGAAATTGAATAAATGCAGGTATTTTCGTTTAGTAATTTCTAAGAAAGTAGATGTTTTTAACGAGTCATTTCTCAGTTATTATTATTTTTTTTATTAAGTATAAACTAAGCCTTGAATAAATTCCAAAATGAACAAAAAATATTTAGGAAATTGGAAATACAAATTTAAATATAATGTAATTATGAAAAGTTCTTCTCCAAAAGAGAATTGTTACGTTAATATTTTATTATACTTCTTTTGGGAGCTGATAATTTAAAAAAAATAGTAGCTCAAAATTGCCCAATTGTCGAATAAAACTAAAGATATCATTTTTGTTGGAAACATCAAGAAAAATAGAAGTTATTTAAAATTACGTAGAAATTCTGGGACTTTTACAACAGTGGTTTTCAGTATCCCTACTACTAGTTGATATGTTTGTATAATAATAAATTAAAATACTTAATAAAGTTGCACAAATCCTCATAAAATGTCTTCAGAGGCAGATATTTGAAAAAATCTGATATTTACCTATTTTTTAGAATTGCAACACTGTAGGTATCTTGGAAACCAATGATATTAGACCCTTGGTTGTAACGCAAGAGTTTCATACGTACCTGGAAATTGTGTTTTTTGGATTATAATACACATAATGTCATGCGTGTGTCTTTTATAAGGGGTGTTCACAAACTTGGAAAGAATGGTAACTAGAAAGTATTCATAATAAGCATTTTTAATAACAAAAACCATTAAAACTGTAAAATGATACTTGAAATTAATGACAATCAAAATTACTAAAACTTATTGAGAACCTCCGTATTGTCCAACACATAAACAGAGTGAACAGCAGATAGCGCGCCGTTTACATTTTTGTCTCGTTTCTTTTGTAATAAACAGGAAAATTGCTAGTTCAATTTTAGGTTATTAATGTTATTATCTATTCTAACTGTGTTCTCTTTTTGTGAAAAGGCAACTTTGGTGTGTGTCAACAAATACGAATAAACATACTAAAATAACCCATCAATACAGGAATAACGAATTGACATGGTGGCGACATATGGAGCTACTAACGAATACTGTGAGTTAACTGCACACCTACGAACAGCGATTGATATAAACATTTGTAAACCGTGCCCGATGAGCTATCGATAGAGGCAGAAGTTCTAAAAATGTTTTGTCGCAAAAAGTTGTACTATTTGCAAATATTTATATTCAATTAAGTTTTCGCACCTCGTTTTATTTGCTGTAATCACCTTGGATATTTGGGTGGTACGGCCTCTGTATCAGTGCCCCTAAAATGTACCGGTTTCAGAGATATTAGTAAAAAGTAAAAAAAGTGAATAATATATCTTCAAAATATGTTTGGATTTATACAAATGCCTAAGCTAATTCATCACCAAATTATAGTTTAACCGTTTTTGGATTATAAACAAAAGTTTGCGGAGTATTCGGAAGCATTACAAAAGAAATAATATTAGGCACCATCGAGGTACCTAAAACATTTTGCTGAAGGCTGGAGTTATATACAGGGTCGGAAAGTCCCCAGGGACTTTCCGACCCTGTAGACAAGAAATCACACTTTTAGTAAGATAATGATAGAACAAGTATAGCCAAGTGACGAAGCATAACGGCAAACTAAAGCAACTTTAATTCTTCTCATTGAAAGATCACGGGGAACATGTAAATATCAGAAAATGTACTTTTCTTGTTTTGTCGAGCAAATTTGTAAAAATGCTCAATAATTGTGATTAATTCATGTGTTAATTAGTTTCCTAAAAGCATTCTACGGGGTGTGACTATGTTTATAGTACCGTACGCAGTTTTCTGTATGTTCAACAGGCTTTTTCCTTATTTTGAATGTTTTGTCCGTTGTCTTATACCCTGAAGAAAATTTATATATCTGATACAGTGAACAGATATTGTTTCTAACTTCCTTACATTTTTTAATACGCTGGACAAAAAATCGTGCATATGAACGCCCCCTCAAAAATTATGTTGGTCTCTAGGAAATAAATAAATATAGCAATGCACAAGCTTGTCAATCGCCTTAACTTTTCTAATGTAGCTAAGCAAATGATATATTTTCATAAGGATTTACTGATTTTCGTAAGTAAGGTACTGTTTTTGTTGCAAACTATAATGTATGCTTACACTTATAAGACAGTAAGTCACACTTTTTCTCCTAGCTTTTGGCAATTTTTTTACAAATACGGACTAGGTTTTCTTTATAAAATCGCTAGTAAAAACAAATGCTTCATTTTATTAATATCACCCAATGAATTTGATGAAAGTACAGAGAAATAAAAACAATAGAAAATGATTCTTGAATGTATTAGACACATATTAGATTGTTTACTGATTACTTAGCAAGTAACAATAACCTATTTCACTTATGACCTATCCCTTTTTGGTCATATTCAAAAAACGAATATAATTTTTTCCTGTCTCTTATGAAAATATGTTAGTTTATCATGTTTCAAGAGCCCCCTCAAAAAATTAGCTCAAAAAAAATTTTTTTAGAGGTCACCCAAGATTTTTAAAAATTTACAAAATCGTTAAAAATAAATTTAAAAAAAAAAATTTCCCCGTAATTTAACAATTTCCAAGGTGAAAAAAATCTCGATCTGAAAATATCAAATCGATATTTTAATTTCTAAAGGTCACTCATATTTATTTTAACTTTCAAAGTAGTGTACCTAAAATGTTTTCGGGCGACCTCTAAAAATAAATATCAACGAACTATTAATTTTTTTTATTGAATTTGATGAACAAAAGAATCGAGATTTTTTTCAACCTAGAAAATGATAAAATAACGAGAAAAAAATTTAAAACAAAAATTCAATTTTTGACAATTTCTGAAATTTTTTAAAATCTTGAGCGACCTATAAAAAAATTTTTTTAGAGCTGATTTTTTGAGGGGGCTCTTAAAACATGATAAACTTTTTTTGGGCCACCGTAATATTCACATCACTGATTTTAATTTAATTTTTTTCAGTATCAATTAAGATCTGTAGAGATATGGTATTTCTTTCAAATTTTCAACACCCTGTACAGCCAAAACGAGAGCCACAAGGACAATGTTTATCTTTATAAAAAAATATGCATCCTTTTTTGACACGTTGTTCTGCTGCATCGTGTATTTTTCAATTCAACAAGGTTGCAAGCATGACATTATAAGTATTACATCAAAAACTTCGTATAAACCTTCTAGACTTGTCATACTTTTTCATTTTAACCTGGTTAAATGGCTTTGGATTATTTAAGTGCATCAAATTAGGTAATCGAAACTCGGTGGTCGGTGGGCAAGAAAAAGTCAACAAATGTCATGGGTACAGTCACGAAATGTTCAAATTAAAGTCGATAAATTTCTTTAGGGAAATTACAGTCAAATATTAGTTTATATTTAAATTTCTAAACTGCCTCGTAAATTAAAGCAGCAACGATTATGATCGTTTAAAAGGTTATGAGTACCTGGACTCAAACATGGGTAGATATGTTTCATAAAATGTGACCTACATAAGAAACGATATAATACGTTCTAAATTGTTCATACTACAGGTACTATACAGAATGTTTCATACAAACATGAAGCGTTTTAGTCGTTCTTTCTCCTTCCAAACCACAAAATATTAATAAAATCAAGTATTAAAACCATACTGAAGGAAAATCGTGCTTGAAACTAGCAGGAAATTTTATTTTTGAAATATCAAGCAATTTCTTACGCGAAGAGCCCCTTTTTAAGGCACCAAAAAAAATTAAAATCAAGAACAACATATGCACCAATCGCTTCCATAGGTTAAATTCTATACAGGGTGTCCCAGAATATGTAGCCAATCTCTCGGATTTATAGACTCCCTATATAAAAATTTTTCCTAGATGGCCCCCCTTACGTAGATACAGGCCCCTAAAGAACGCCCCTTGAACTCTATTTTTTTAATAACTTTAAAATATTTTGTGTAATTTAATTATTTTGTAATACGATGGACAACAGATAAGATTCCTTAAAAATTGACCCATGAGTACAATTCGGCTTATAAGACCAATTAAATGGGCCTTTGAATCGCAATTTTACTCGACTTTTTTATGTAAGTTAGTTCGAGGTATATAATAAAAGGTATATAATAAAAAAGGTAAAATAAAGGGGTTTTTCAAGATAACTTAAAAGGGGTAAGAGCTAGAAAAAAAGTTTCTTACAAAAGTAGTTAAGCATAAAAATAGTCTATTGACTTTTTCTTGTACTATTAAAATAAACAGGGTTAGGAAGACTAGAAGTTAAGGGATGATTTCAGAAGTTTAAAAAATCACAAGCAGAAAAATTAATGAATTTTATAATTTTTTTTTCAATCTATTCTAAAAATATAAACTTTCTTTTCAGAGAAATATATTTTTTAATTTTTAATAAAAAAGTTATAACAATTTAAATTTTTAATAGTTAATTTTTATGATTTAACACTATAAAACAATGTTTTTCTATGCCATTAGATTGATTATTTAAAATATTGAAAAGTTGCTCTCGAAATTTTGTTTTACAATAAAGATAAAAAATCATGTTCGCTTTGCGAAATTGTTATAACTATTTTATTAAAAATTAAAATTTTTGGAGTAGATTGAAAAAAATTTTAAGATTCATTCATTTTTCTGCTTCTTAAAATTTTTTAAATAAATAAAGTTTCTCTAACTCTGTGAATTTTAATAGTCCAAGAAAAAGTTAATCTACCATTTTTATACAGAATTTTATCCTCTACAACTTTTATAAGGAACTTTTTTTTCTAGTCCTTACCCCTTTTTATAGTTATCTTGAAACACCCCTTTATTTTATCTTTTTTTGCAAACCTCAAACCTCAAACAAACTTATATCAAAAATTTGGGCAACTTGACCAAAATTTCGATATACCTAGACCCATTTAATTGGAATATTATTTGGTTTGCCAGAAACGGACTATCTGTAACACAATAATGTCAATTTTTTTTACACCGTTTACGATAAAGGCACAAAAAAAATGTTTTTACATAGCTTGAATTTTAAGCCAAAAAAGGCACTCTTGATTGATATCGATAAAATGAAATGTTTTCGAGAAAAAACTATTAGAGAAATAAACCGATTAAATTTGCATTTTTTCTGTACCTATCTAAAAAAACGCTAATTTTATTTACGTTTGTGTTTTCCTAAAAATAATTAAATTACACAAAATATTTTAAAAGTTATTGTATAGGGACTTGTCATGTTATTTTAACATCCAATGTATAAATTCGGGCACCCTGTATAAACTATATAAAATATAACCATTAACAATGATGACGTACTTTTGAAGTAAGCATACATTTTAATTCTAAATTAATAAATTTATTTTCAAGCTCTTATACTAAAATGTTACCTACATAAGATGCAAACATTAGAATCAATACTTTAAAATTTGGAACATTTTTAACAGATTATATTTTTTTACACTGACACTACGTACTTTTTGAAATAAAAATGTTTTAAATTACTTTTCAATCGAGCAGGATCGTTTTCCAAAATGCCGATTTCATCTTTATTTATTTATTTATTTATTTATTTAATTCAGCTCAAAAATTTTTTTGTTGGCACTCACGGTTAAAACCGTCTAGAGACATCCCATGCTTATTAAATGATGGAGAATGATGGATTATATGTGTTTCTTAATTGGTATTACTAGCATAATGTATAAAGTAAATTCTAAAAAAAAGACATATATATATTTACTTTTTTCGCCTTGCGTTTTTTTACAGCAAACAAATACTTACCTAAAAGAGAAATAAATAAATAAAAAAATACATTTGTAAGTGGAAATCCTTTCCAAAAATAAATAAAAGCAAATATATGTTTTTAAAAATATAAATATTAAATATGTACTTAATTTAATTTTTTTAAATTTATTTTTTAGAATATTTACGATTTTCATTGAAATAAATCTTTGTTAAGTACAAAGAAATATTTAACTCTACAAACACAAAGAAATGACTTTAATTGGGTCTAATAAATTTTATTTCTTCAAGTTAAACCTTTCCTCGGTGCCAAAATTCTCTAGTCCATTCAGTCCTTGAAGAAGTGTCTAAATAAATTTAAACGTTGATATTAATATAAATTTACGGATTATCCTTACACCTGATTTGTTTTCATTAAAATTCGGAAACTTAGCAAACACGATTTATGTAGGACGTTATGATTAATTGTCATTTAAGAACCTCAAAGTCGGATATTATCCTCCCTAAATATAAAGTTTAATAATATCAATATCGAGAAAAGTAATACTGTTTAGATTGTATTTTATCATATCTATCTAACTTTTTGGTAGACAGTTTAATAGAATAAGATTTTTGTGCGAAATCTGGATAAAACGTTGTATTAGAATCACATTTATTTTTTGTGTGAAGGTGTCACAATATACTAAATTTTGTTGCGAAGTACCTACACGTGTTTATATCCAACTGGAGATTTGACAAAAACATATTTGTAATATTGTCTAGACTCGCCATCAAAATGTTTTGAACAGCAAAACAAATGTTTTTTAATGAACACATAGATTAAATCTGCGTCCATTGCCCTCCACTAAGCCGCAGGTATTTCTGAAATTGTAATCTTGTAAAGAATAATTCCAAATATTTGGAATTTTCACCGGTAAGAACGACGGTGACAACATTTTTACCATTAAGGCGATATTTCGCATTGTATTAGCTATGTCCTATACAAATTTAGTTTCGTGCAACTCTCTCGGTTTCAAAAATACAATACCTATGTATGTTTTCAGCCACGAAATTTGGATAATTCCAAATATTTCGAATTTTTACCACCAAGAACGGCGGTGACAACATTTTTAACATTAAGGCGATGTTTCGCATCGTATTAGCTTATATGTCCTGTACAAATTTAGTTTCGTGCAACTCTCTCGGTTTCAAAAATACAATACCTATGTATGTTTTCAGCCACGAAAATATCATATATGTACTTAATCTAGAAATAAAGTGAATTGAAATGCAAATTTTCGATTTTTTTCACTTCATTTTAGTGTCGAATAGACTAGAACATTGTTTATTTAGTAATTGTTAATAATTTTTCAAAAATTTTTATTTTCATAAATAGTTTAATTATTGTAACATGTATTTGTCAATATTTATGGATAATATTTTTAAATTAATATTTTTATACAAAAGAGTGCAATATAAACATCAATTCACAGAAAAATAAGGAGGCAAAAATACCGGGGAAAATCGATATCATCGTTTTATCAATAGTTATGGGGGATTTTTTTTCTTAAAAATATAGACTTTGAACATCAAAGTCATTTTTTAAAACCTAATTAGATCATTTGATTTTTCGGAAAATTTTACCACAGTTTTGATATAAAATACACTGTTTTCGTTAACAAATAAAGAAGACATAAAGGTTCAAAGTTGACAAAATCCCAATTCGCACTAGTACGACCTTTAAGGTGGCCCACTCCAAATGTGACCTTTGACGGTTAAAGTCAACACATATCCCAATCTGCAGATTTCTAGTATTTTTAAACTCTTTTTCACTTCATTTACTCTCATAACTTCGTTATTTTCCTCATACACCCACTTTCTTCACGTCTAAAAATTAATTAATGCCGCTTTCCAATTTTTTTGGGGGAGCAGGCCGTTACCTCCATTCGAAAAACAAATGAATTCCAGTCTGCAACCCTGAGACGCTCGTCCGATCACGCCACACGCATTTTGTCAAAATCTAACCTTAGTTGAGCGACGAGATTGCACATTTAAATTGCAGAATGCAAGTATAGACGTTTTATTATTATGCAGAAGTCCCAGGCACCATCTGCGTACGTAATGAGGGCATAAACGACAACATTATTAGGAATAAATTCATATAAGCCTCAATGGTCGTACATAGAAATTTCTACAAACACACAATAAAGGGAAATTATGCACCCGTATGTTGCCGACTGAATGCGCTTTCCGAACGCAAAAATCCGGCCAACTCGAACGGATTTTCGACATAACTTATAATACTTTATTGTAGCAGACTTGGAATATACTGATTTTATTGTCCTATGCATTGCATACTTGAGGACAGGTTGACGTAGTTTACACTCATCTGTCAAAATCCTTTGACATATTAGATTACAACATTCTCCTTTATAACCTAGCAAAATTTGACGTGAAGTTTAACATCCAGAGTTGGATCCTGGCCAGTGTTATGCCTTTGACATTTATTGTTACTTTGGCCTAGTGTGCTTTGCATATATATTTGTTTACTTATTTATGGGGGAGGGGGAAGTTTCGCATCGATCAATTTATTCGATACGTATCTAACGGCACCCTGATGCCTGCCATATTGTGCGGGAGTTTGACGTTTGGCTTGGTCGAGCGTAAGGCACGTGTTTTTATGGCAGTCAGTAACATTGTGTATTGTGAGCATAGAGCGGCACGCGGTTTGACTATAGATTTAGTCTATTTCTGCTACTACAACGCATAATATAGATTACTACTGTTTATTTATTAGATTGTCGCCACAAAGTTTTCAATGTCTACCTATAGTCATTAATTGATTTATTAAACATGGCTATAAAGTGCAGTTTTAGAAATAATTTATTCCTTTATTACAAAATTGATAACACTATGATTTCAAATTTCACAAAACTGCAAACCACAGTTTTTTTCCAGTACCAATAATGATACTGGATCATTAAGAGATTATTTGACGTGTTATCCTCCTGCTTCTGTCAATATGACATTTTATTTTTATTGAAGAACATATTTAGGCAAATACTACTTTTTCTAGATCCTATTCATGAAATTGCCTAATATCGTTTTAAATGTGTATTTAATGGGACGATTTGAGTAACTTTTAGTGTTTTTAGAGCCCACTAGACGACGTGCAACCGCCAGCGGATGTATATTGACAAATAATGTAAAGTTATGCATTCTATGCAATTATTCGACAGAAATTAAAGTCAGCTCCATAAATATATATGAAGTGCATGTTTTTAGATCAAGGTTGTCGTTGCATTTCATTTATTTTGACTATTGCCATGCATGCGTTTGTTTTCTCGGTTGTCTGGCGGCCGCCGGCAGCGAGCAGCGCCCGCATCGGTCGACGCGACCCGTTTTAGTTTTAATATTTTTGAATTCCTTACGAAATAGCTGCATATGAACCGTTAGCGGAGCGTGTTGGTCTGAACTCGATAACGAATGAAATTATTATTGAAAATTCTGATGGTGCTCGGAACATGCTCGCCGGTTATTCGTCAGGAATGTTCTGTGGACGATGGGACGACATATAGAACACAAAAATTATACAGGGTGATTCAGAAGTTATCAAAAAAATTATTTTTATTGTACAAAGGACTCTTACAAATACAATTTTGTAAAAAAATCAAAAAGGGCAGTTCGAAAATGATTTAAAAATGCACTTCTGCACGGCACTGGAAAGTGGTGCACTGTAAAACCTGACCATGCGCAAGCGCAAGGCAAAGCTTGCAATCGGCAACCGGCATGGCGGCAAAGTGTAATAAAAAATGAACGGACAAAAAATTGAAAGAATTTCTTTCCTAAGAAAAAAATACATAAATAAAATTTTATATCAGCAAATTCAACTGCTTTTGCCGCTACTGTTATTATTAATTAATAAAATTAATGTGTGGTTTTAATTAATAAAATAATTTGACATACTTGTTGTTACAACAATAATTGTTCAAAATTTTGTCCATCGACGTGTAAACACATTTGAGCTCGTCTTACCCAGTTTCTACGAACTAACAGAAATGCGGTCTTGTTTCACCATAACACAAAAGTTTCACCATAACACAAATGTTGTCTTGCTTCACAATAAATTAAAACGATATCCATCAACTCGAGTTGCTATACATCGAAATCATTTTTGACACTTGAAAAACTAATGTAAACACTATCGAAAATTTGATTCTGTAAAATAATTTTTGACGTCCTGTGTGTCAAAAACAACAAAAGTTAATAGACCCATTGTCCATACAAAAAAGTCCTTGAATTTATGATAAATTATTCTGAGACACCTATTAGATATGATAATAATTGAATTTTACTTTCTTTGCATACAAAGGAATACATTCTGTATAATTCTTTGAAAAATTGATCACAACACCAACTACTGACTTGAACAATTTGTTATAAAAACTAAATAAATGAATAATCCACTTGTTCGACTGATAAAAATAATTGCTTCAACGTCTGGATTTCGTTCGAAATCGTCACGTATTAGCAATAAGCACTTACACATCTGGTGTGGTATGCGAATAATTACCATTTTTATAAAATATTAATCTTATTTTGCATATCCAACAAAATGCCTAAAGAATATGCGGAACACATGTATGTTAAATCCTAAGCTATGTTACAAATTAACAGCAATTTAATAATAATCATGAAGAAAATTTCGGAGGAGAGGTGAAAAGTATTATTTTTGACAGACGTTGTCATATTCAGTAACATGGAGACACTTCACTTAAGGAGGTATATCGGGGTCCGAGGGAAGTGAGGAGCGCAGGGGGAGTCCTATGCTTTTCTTATGGGACTACAGCCCACTGCCAATTTGAAAAAATTCAATTCTTTACATTATCTATAGCAAATAAATCTACTCATATACACATACCATACATATTGACCAATTAACAACATAAAAATATCATATTTAAGTAGTTTTAAATTATATTTAATGAACGCATAAAGACTATGTAGATGTGGCAAAAGCACTAATAATAATTGACTAGCAGTGTACACACTGCGAACTTACAGACCTCGGACACAGGAGATATTTCGCGTCAAATTGGGGTAAAGATGCGTACGCGTTCAAAAATGTAGTGTGTGTAAACTATGTACAATATAATTATCATATATATAGCAAATATATTGCATTATCCTCGCGAAGATTTGTATCCTTTATTTAAAATCCGTAAATCATGTGAACTGGCAAAACAACGAGAAAATAATTATGTTAATTTAGTTCTAAAAAAATGAAATGACACTCGCGCCCATCTCTCGTTCAAGTCAAAGAAAATGTTGGATGCAATTTTGAAAGTTCTGTGATATAAATTACATTATTACTCACTGTTCGTGTTTCATCTCTATTTTAGTAATGTTACAAAAGTTTTGCAACTATAACTAATTTTTTAGATATAGAGTTTGCTGAGAAATATTTATGTTCCTTTGTTATTCCGTACAAATGCTTTTATCTCGAGTATTACTAATTATATTAATCAAGTAAAGATAATTTTATATAACCCTAAATATTGCTGGGTAATGATTACGATGTTTCTATAAACCATTAAATAACGAGCGTTCAAATAAAAACGTGGTCGAAGTTGGCTCTGACACATTGGACGTAGGGCGTAACTTATAGCGACTAACTTAACCTCATTTCTCAACGAGCTGTATAGCAGCTGTCAGTTTCAATAACGTTAATGACTATATAACTTTATTTTAAAGAATAATCGTGATAACAATAACAAACAATTAAAGGAGCTGCGGAAAGTGTCCCCCTCCTTGTTATAACAATAAATTAAAGCAGCTGCTGAAAGTGTCCCCCTCCTTGTTCCAAGCACTTTTCACACCTGTTCCTCAAAGAATTAAAGACATTTTCTAAGATGCTCGGGGTATTGTTAATTTCACGAATCTTGTCTATAAGTCGAGCCTGCAGATGGTTTAAATCAGGAATAGGCAGTTCAAAAATAGTGTTTTTAAGGTAAGGCCACAAAAAGAAATCACACGGCGTAATATCACATGACCTCGGTGGAAATTCATGTTCAGCATTGAGACTTATTAGTCGATTTTGGAAAACTTCCCTCAACATATTCATCGTCTCGCCTGCCGTATGTGCCCTTGCGCCATCTTGTTGAAAGTAAAAGTTTGTAATTTCGTTTTCTTCCAGCTGGTTAACAAAAGGAGCGATAATTTCTTCTCTATACCTTTGCGCAGTAAGAGTACCATTAAAAAAAATAGGTCCATAAATCCTCCTTCGATTGAGAGCACACCAAACT